>NC_046166.1:27453035-27465535 GCF_011064425.1 Rattus rattus | reverse complement strand
AGGACACCAGCAGAACCTTCCCATTTCCCTCTGCTCTGGGTCTTCTCCATCCACGACCTTCTGGCAAGCCCCCCATTGCAAGCACACAACCCCCCTGCCACTCCAGGCAACTGGGCCTCCCTGCTCCACCCGGCTTCGACCTTCTACCCAACTTTTCTGTGATTCTTTCCAGAACCCTCAGGATCCCTGAGGCTGAAGATGTTGGTCAGAGGTAGTCACTTCCTTCTGCTCCAGGGCTGCCCCTCCTTAGGAGGCCCCAGTCAGATTTTACTCATTCAGGTCCAGGCTGATCATTGAAAGCACTGGATTCATGCTTGGTATTCATTCAAAGACAGTGGGTTTGTTTCCTAGCTTTGTAAAGCACTAGAAACACTTGAGTATGTCACTTGAGTATGGTGATAAGGTTTCAAGATTTGGAATTCATCTTTACCTGTTGAGAAGTTGGCAGGCCACAGGAGGAAATACAGGGACAGAGAGTGGAGCAGAGACTGAAGGGAAGGCCCATCCCACAAGCAGCCACCAAACCCAGTCACTATTGCTGATGCCAGATATGCTTATTGACAGGAGCCAGATATGGTTGTCTCCTGAGAGGCTCTGCATGACAAATACAGATGAGGATGCTTGCAGCTAACCATCAGACTGAGCACAGGGACCCCAAATGGAGGAGTTAGAGAATGGACTGAAGGAGCTGAAGGGGTTTGCAACCCCATAGGAAGAACAACAATATCAACCAACCAGACCCAAAGCTCCTGGGGACTAAACCACCAACCAAAGAGTACACATGGAGGGACCCATGGCTCCAGCCACATATGTAGCAGAGAATGGTCTTACATCAATAGGAGAGAGACCCTGGGTCCTGGGAAGGCTTGATGCCCCAGTGTAGGGGAATGCCAGGGTGTTGAGGTGGTAGGAGGTGTGTGGGAGGAGGAGCATCCTCTTAGATGCATGGGGAGGGATGGAGAGAGGAGAATGGAGAGGCGGGGAAAGGGGATAACATTTGAAATATAAATACATAAAATATCCAATGAAAAAATCATTAAAAAAAGTTGGCAAAGGGGAGGTGCCATGGGCTTGTCACCATACTCTAATTTCCTGTTACACACCTTTATTTTTATGATATATATCTACTTAATCTCAGTTACTATGACTAAAAAAATACTAATGAAAACCACGGGGGCTTACTCACTGAGGGTATATGGATTTTGAAAGACTAGAATGGGGTAGGAAAGGTCTTGGGATTATTCTGAAAACAAGACACTATAACAAACTGTGGGCCCAGTTTCTCCTCTAGACCCACACATATCTATTTAGCAGGATAAACAGATTTCAGAGGGCTGTATATGAATTAATAGAGTGTACATGACACCGGTTAGCTGCATCATTAATATCGAAGGGATAAATAGCGCAGAATGTCTGACCTGAGTGGAGAAAGATTAGTCAAGTGCAGTCTTAATTTCTGAGCCTATTTAACCATGGTGCTTAATTATTTAATCTTAGGTTAAGCACAAGAGAATGAAGCAAAAGACAAACTCTGTCCCTGTTCTGTGATTTGCACACCATTTTGTGGTGGGTGATAATTCTCGGTATGCTTGCTGTGTATGGCAGAAGCATCCTTTTGGACAACAAGGAAGAGGACCATGTACTCTACTAACTGTTCAAACAGAGGCATGGCCACTCCTTGTTGTCCTTCACAAGTCTTCTTGGAAAATAGGCAGAATAACGACTCTTGAAGCAACATGAAGGTACCAAGCTCCTGGCAAGGTGTGGTAAATTTGGCAGGGAAGTGTAATTTCCGCAATATTGTTTCCAGCCCAGGAAATGGCTCAGGTGGTTTGGTATGGGCAAAGTGCTGCCAGATCTTCCTGCTTGGGCTTGCTACTCTTGGATGGCTTCACCTGACTGAATTCCTTGCTTTGCTTTCCCTAAAGAGGCCTCTGCATTCAACTAGTTCCTCCCCACCCCCCAAATACCTCATGTGATCCAAAAAGCCTAATATGGAAGGCCTCAAGTTCATGTGATGAACCTCCCTATTAAAATAGCAAATGCATTTCCTAAAGCCCAAACCACCACACAATGGCGGAGTTCTGTGCAAGCACCATTACCTATGGAATGATGGCATTGTATGGTCAGAATATTACCAGGCCTCTCAGGTCTGTTTATCCTAAGGTCTAACAGCTATCTGACTGAGATCAAGGGAAATTGAGTATAAATTTCATGCATTTGGAAAAAGAGATGTCAAGTTTCCATAATCCAAACTCAACAGTGAAGAGAAACCCCTAGGCAGGTTGTTTTATGAAACTGCTTTTGTGAAATAGTTTTAGTTTTGCAAAGCAAACACTTTCCTGTGACCTTGGCTCAGTGATCACCTTCATTCCCTGATCATGCCATATTTCTTGAATTACAGTATATCCAAATACGGCAAAACCATTATAACCATGCTTTCCAGCTAATCAGGTTAGGTGACATGCTAATACTTCCCCAGCCTACGCAGGCTGTGCTACATATTCAACTACACATCTGCTGGAGCATCTCCGTCATTGTTTGCTGGAGGGTAATTTGGTGGTTTTGAGAAGTTTTCATTTCTAATATAGCTTTACGGGTTATGCACGGGCTTATAATTTGAGTAAGAGAAGTCTGGGATTTGTATTAATTACTCAAAAAAAAATGAATGACTAGAAAAAAAATCAAATCCCACAGAATCATCCACTTCATACATGTTTTAACTCAAAACTCCCTGAGAGCATGAGGAACTGGAAAGAGATCTGAAGCAGAACTGGCTGGGAACGCCCCTTTCCATGTGCTCGGCCCACCTCTATCGTAAGAGAAGAAGCAAAGACCCAGAGGCACTCTGGGGAGACTGGGAATAAACAGCTGGATGTGGACGGCTTAGCTAGGATCTACCGTCTACCAGCAGAGTTAAATAAGGCCGAGACAGAGCCGCTTCCTCAGCTGGTTCAGAAAATAAGGTGTGGGCTGCAAGCCTTTGCTCTGTGTTTAAGTCTGCATTGAGAGCCTGAGACAGGCAGACCAAGATCCCCCGGAGCCCAAGGAAAACACCAGGTGTCTTTTCACCGTGCCAGAAGGTGACCCAGATGTTTAGATTCTGTGGTTTCTAAGGCTTTAACCTGCTGAGTGCTATCAAGTCATCAATACCTTCTTACCAGTGAAAGTGAAATTGTTTTTCTCCTAGTGAGCTCTGAAGAAGGGATGCTATATCAATCCTCATAGCACAGCCACGTGGAGGGTCAGACTTTGAAGACAAACTTTATCCTGCTCCTTGTTAATTCCTCAGACGATTAACAATATAGAAGTACCATTCTACAGATGCTATTAGTTACTCTGTTTACCTAACACACACTCAAACAATAATCGTTGCACGACACAGGATATGAAACCATTCACTCTCCGTGTACTTTGAAATGTCTAATTACAGACTGAAGAGGGACCCTACAATAAAGAGCGCCACAATGACACTGGACAAATATTTGAAAACTCCAAAGTGAATCTCTCTTTCTCTTTCATTTTCAGATTTGGTTTTATAAGTGGACAACATTAAAATACAGAATTAAATGATACTCACAGAAGAAAACTGAGCTCCAGGTTGGACAGTAGAAGCCATGCCCTACTCGCCTGGGAGCTACAGATACTGAAGAGAACCACAGGATAGATACAGTGGCCAGACAGTGCCAGCTTAGTGGTCACCATCTCCACTCAACACCACAGCCTGTTCCATGTCTTTCTCAGCTGCCCCAGCACAGGTGACCAAGTCACACAAAGTGTCAGCATGTGGACTCCTCAACGACCCAACTCAACTCTCCCTTCAGAACTCCTCTCCAAGGAAACTGCTCTCAGGGTTTTAGCTTTAACCTTCAAAGTGTCCCTGAGCTTGTAATGGGTGCTCTTGGTTTGACTTTGCCAAATTTGACAGTTGAGCTAAAGCTTCTAGAAACTTCCGTCACCACTCTTGGTGCATGTTTTCAAGTGGTAACAGCACCAAGCATCTTGGAGGATCCCTAGAGATAAGAAAAGCAAAGCTCACTGTAGGCTCTAGAGTTCCAAGTCTTTTGGTAGATACTGCTTGGGAGAAGCACTGTTTAATATTGAAAAATCTGTATATCCATGATTAAGGACACCTCCCCTACTCAGCTTCCCTACTGGGAAGTGACAAATGTCCTAGTGTTTTTAAGTGGATGAGAACCTGGCCCTCATGTGTGGTACTGGATGTTGCATCTCAAAACTTTATATACTTCCAATGAGTCTAAATATGGGTTTTGGGAAAGAAATCACTTTAAGGGATTACTTATTTTAAAATTTTGAGTATGCACATGTGTCTGTGTGAATGTGTGCCATGTGGGTAAAGGATATTAGATGTCCCCCTCCCCCCTCCCCAGAGCTCAAGTTACAGGCAGTCGTGAGCCACCCAATGTGGGTGCTAGGGACTCAACTCAGGGCTCCTGGAAGAGCAGCGCTCATAAATGCTGAGTCATCTCTTCAGCCCTTCAAAACTCGTGTAATACAAAATAACAAGCAGCTTTTTAAAGGGAGCCATCTTGACATTCGTTTTGTGCCCTAAGGCAAGGAATAAACCCTGGGAAAGGTCTGGAAACTTCTCGTGTCGAGTGGTTTCACGGAGCATGAAGCACACCCTGGTGGGGAGTTCTGCAGAGGGAGAAGATGGACTGATACGGCATGGTGTAACTCTCTGTGTTTGCAGACGGACAACGTCCGCCGGTTGTACACACAGAGGGACCAAGGAATGCGTGGGCTTGGAGCTCTGCCCTGGTATCCCTGGATGCTTTCTCTGCCCTTCAAAGAGGTTTTCAAATTTTATATACCACTCTCTCTCTCTTGCAAACGAAAGTTTCTTCTTGCAAAAGCAAAGTCCAATTCTTTATGCCCTGTCCCCGAGCGTCTTGTCATCACTTTCCTGGGCAGATTTATAGTTTCTGGGGTGGACAGTATGTTCTCAGGAACAGTCTATGTTACATAACAAGATGGTGTGGTGTGAGGGGAGTACTATGGACATGTGGATTCATTTTGTCTCCTAATAGGAACTAAAAATAAACCTTTTGTCAAATCCACATGCCACCTTCCATACAAATACATCCATTTTTAGTTATAAAGACAAGTAGAAAGTGAGACCTTACCAAAAAAAGCCACAACTTTTTTCTCAGTCCAGCTTTCAAGCAATTCATTTGTGGTTTGACTGGCACATGCTCTCGTTCAATATCCCATCACTGGCCAGGTCTGGCAGAACACTGGCCGGTTTAGTCAATTGAGTGCGGTCAGCATCTCGCAGTCTTCTGACACAAGCTCAGTTTTCTCACCTAATGCTCTCTGGGTGCAAAAGTCATGCTTTCCCCCAAGGACCTAGTTATGCCTGAAGTAATTATTCCCAAGTCACTGTCCCCCAGTTAGATCTCGGCTTCAGATGTATAGTAAATAGTCTCTATATGGGATACTTAGAACTACATTTGCCTATTTTTATAAAAACATGTTTTCCCTAGATTCTCTCTCCCTGTCCTCACCTTTGTGAAAGGCAGCTCCATTCATTCAGTGCTTAGCAAAGCTTTGGGTTAACCCCGATGTACAGCCATTTGTCCTCTAAATACAACCACCCAGAAAGAGTCTGTCCTGGTGCGGCCAATGAATGCGTGTGTGTGTGTGTGTGTGTGTGTGTGTGTGTGTGTGTGTGTGTGTGTGTGTGTGTGTTGTGTGTGTGTGTGTGTGTGTGTTCCTGTTCAACAGAGGCCAGAAGTTAATTAAAGTGTCTTTCTCACTCACTTTCTACCTGGAGCTCGCCTATCCAGGCAGGCTAGCTGCATGTGAGCTCTGGGGATCTTTAAGTGGGTTCTGGGATCCAAACTTTTGTCTTTGTGTGGCAGGCGCTTCACTGACGGGGCCATTTCCCTCGTCCCCACTTTAACTATCCTGGACATTCACCTCCCGCAATCAATTCCTTTGTCTCTGAGTTAGTTGAGATAACCTGATGTGTATTTCCTGGCTCATTCTAAGAACCCCCCTCGGTTTCCTGGTTTCCCAGCTGACCGTGTATGCTGTCCTCACTGGCTAACAAGAAGTGATTCAAATAGAAGGCATCTTTGCTGACCTTAACAAAGGCAAGCACAAGAAGGAAGGAATGAGGTTCGATTAAGCCACCCCAGAATACAAAACAACAAAGAACGAGAATTCAGTCACAGGAGCTGGCTCGAGTGCTTCTCATGTTGTCTTAGCTTCTTGAGGTAGAAGGATGCTAGGGGTTGGAGGCCAGAGTGACCCTGGCTAACAATAAACAAACAGAAGGAGTCCTCTCAACTCTGAGCCACAGGGAGATGGAGCTAAGTCAATGAAATAGCCAGCAACAGAGCATCCTGGTACCAAGACTGATAGGGACAATCAGTACTTAAGACAGAGAACAATGCAACAAACAAGATAGATCTGGTTTTGTTTTTCAGACAGGATCTCACTGTGTAGCCCTGGCTGGCCTGGAACTCACTATGTAGATCAGGCTGGCCTAGAACTCAGAAATCTGCCTCTCCAGTGAAGGGATTTAAAGACTCATGTCACCACACCCTAACATTTCTGGACAAATGTATAGGAGGTTTCTTATAGACATCGCTCACAAACACTAGACACATTACCTGCAGGGCTCCACTCCAATCAAGTAAGAGTTCCTGTCCTCAAGGGAGCTTCAGACAGAATTTTGAGCTCCGATATGTCAGAGACATTAAGATAAAGACTCTGAACTTGGGATGACCCGAGTGTACACATCACCACTTACAGGCAGACTTCCTCTTTCCCTCAGGTGACGGCCACATATCTCTCTCCTCATTCTGTTCCTTACACTCCCTCCCCAACCCACTCTCTGCTGATGAGTGAGTTCTCCATTTCACAAAGAAAGCAGAAACGGAGAGAACTCCCACAAGCTCCCTCCCCAGCTCCTACCCACTCCTAAGCCACTGCCTTGGGACTCAGCCTTCTGTCCAGCCCCACAGAACTTTTCCTGCCTTTTACACTAAGGCTGACTCCAACCTATTGCTGCACACAAGGTCCCCACCTTCTTCAGAAAGTTCCTCCCTCCACTGTCCCCATCCCTCCTGACCTTTGGACAGACAGAGGTCAAGCCCTTTGTGAGTTGTTTTTGGGTACTTCCTGGTCCCTTGCTGGGGCACTGGGAGTGACTGATGGAGAAAGCCCATAATGGAACATTGAGAGGTACAAAACAAAATAGTTAGCTGTGAGAGACAATCCAGTCCCGCAAATCTGGACTCTGTTGCCTCAGAACCACTAGGAGGTCTATGTTTTCTGATTCACTGAATCCCACCTCATACTGACATTCCCAAGCCTCCTCCACAGGAGCATTCGACATGCAAGTCCATCTGAAGTGTGAGGTGGTTATAGTTTGTCAGTCACCCCTGGAATTTGAGCTCCAAAGGGACAGGGAGGTTTGCATATTTTCCGTTTAGAACACTAACTTATTCCCATAGTGCCCGGGACATAGAGCTTACTCAATATCTGCTGATTTACGAAGGCCTAGTGCTGCCCTTTCTGATTTGTGTGACTCCTGGGAAAATGACTAGCCCTCTCCACATCACCCTTTCATCAGTTTTGAGATGTGAGTGCTCAAAGTACAGAGCACATGGGATTACGACGGGGACTAAATGATATAAAAGAGTAAATATTTTAGCATATTTAGCATCGTGTGTGTGTGTGTGTGTGTGTGTGTGTGTGTGTGTGTGTGTGTATGTGTGTATTCAAATTTACTTTTTGTTCAACCTCAAACCCAAATTGGCACTAGCTTAGGAATATGGTGGACTGATAAGGAGGGGGAGGAAGAAGAGGAAGAGGAAGAGGTAAAGGAAGAAGAGAATGTGAAGAAAAAGGCACCCGTGTATAATCTTTCTTTCCACTAGACCAGATTCCATTTCGAACCTAACCCTGGTTTAAAAACTACTAACGTACAACCAAGCCATGTGAAAGCCTAGGTTTGTGTCCTACCGTGAGCCTCTTGCTTAGTCAGGAAACAGGGCCAGTCTGTCAGTAGCTCACACGGCTAACCCATCATCCTAACAGTCCCGTGGTTGGTGGACAATTAGTTTTCCCTTCTTCCCCATCACTGCTGCCCTCTTCTGCTCTGCTCTGAGCCTGTGTTGCTACAAAGATAGCTCCTGCCAGGATCCCTTTCCCCGTAGCTCTGTGGACCCAGGGTGGAGTCTGTTAGCAGAAGGAGAGGCTGAGAGAAAAATCTATCTCTGCTCGTCCCATTTCCTCTGGGGCTTAAATGGAAAAAAAGAAAAGTGTCCGTTTTGCCATTGTTCTGGGGGCAAAAACCCTAAAGTGTTCAAGTTGGATCCGAGTGCATTTTCTCCCATAACAACTGTGTTATATATAGTGACCCGGTCATCCTATGACACTATTAATAATGCAGACTTACGTCAACAGCCTTGCTGGGCTGGGCTGGGAGTCTAACCACTGTATGTAACAGCTCAAAGGGAAAGGGTACAGCCTCAGCAAGTTAAAGGCTTACCAGTTCTTCAGAGAGAGAGAGAGAGAAGGAGAGAGAGAGAGAGAGAGAGAGAGAGAGAGAGAGAGAGACAGAGACAGAGACAGAGACAGAGACAGGCACATGCTTGCATTGTGGGTACACATACGAAAGCACACTTGTATGCAGGTCTGTATGTCTCTGTGTGTATGTGGAGCCAAGACAGGGCTTAGGTGTTAGCTGTTCAGTTAGCATCCATCCGTCTTCTTTCTAAGACAGGGTCTCTCACTTGAACTTGCCAAGTCTGATGGATGGGCTTGCTGGTTTCTGCATCCTCAGCTCTGGGCTTGCAAATGTGGGTTCTGAGGTTGGACCACAGATCCTCATGCTTCCTGGGCAAGAACTTTACCAAAGGAGCCATTTCCCCAGCCCAGTGATTGTTCTGTTTCTTTAACAAAGATCAGTTTTTTTCCTCTCTCTCTCTCTTCCTGGTGAAACTCCGGCTTTTATTCCTATCACTTGGCTTTGTGTGTCTTCTTCTGAACATGTATTTAACACTTTTTCTTAAAAGAAGAAGAAGAATGAAGGTGAGGAAGAGGAGGAGGAGGAGGAGAAGAAGAAGAAGAAGAAGAAGAAGAAGAAGAAGAAGAAGAAGAAGAAGAAGAAGAAGAAAGAAGAAGAAGAAAAAGAAGAAGAAGAAGAAGAAGAAGAAGAAGAAGAAGAAGAAGAAGAAGAAGAAGAAGAAGAAGAAGAAGAAGAAGAAGAAGAAGAAGAAGAAGAAGAAGAAAGGTTTCTGCCAACAGAAGCCAGAAAAACAATCGCTGCTCATTTCTTCTGGCTGACACACCTTGTCTGCCAAGCCAATGGCAGCCTTTCCCTTGGGAGGAAATCCTTTCCATCTAAGAAGGCGGTGTGCCTTACAACAGTCTGCTGTGAAAAACCACCACTTTCACCTGCCATTGTGGCGAGGATGCTCACTCAGGATGTTGGGCTGAAATGCACTGAGTGGGAGTCTCGACCTGACATTAGTTAACCACTCTCCGTTTTTCAGTTTGCTTCCTTGTAGTCACAATCCAAACTACACAAGCACTGAGCTGCTCACCTACCTGGGACGGCTCATGTTATCAATCATGGTTAACCCTAACGATGTAACCAACAAGTCAGCTCAGGAAAAAGTCTGCCCTGAAGAGTCCATGCAGGAGGCAGACAGCTCCTTCAGAGTGCTTCTCCCTCCCAGATACCTCGAGCCTTCATTATTCAGTCTCTCCCCACGCCTTCTCTGCAACAATGGCCCATTGCTCTCTATCAGCTCAATCTCTTTGGATGAAACTATTGCTAATTCTTTAGCCTCTGAGTCTCTCTCTCTCTCTCTCTCTCTCTCTCTCTCTCTCTCTCTCTCTCTCTGAATAAATCTCTAGAAGTTGCAAGGGAGATTGGATTTACTGGAGTTCACTTTCAGAGCATTGGACACTCTTTTAACGAGGGTTATTTTTGTAAGGTGTTTTGTTTGTTTGTTTTGTTTTGTTTTGTTTTTGTGGCTTCCTCTACCATTGATTTGAAAATGAAGGTGTGCTTGGCAAGATATTAGACAGCATGAAGTCTGTGAGGTGCAGGGAACTTTGGCCACCCAATATTTACATGACCTTTTGAAACAAGTGTTGAAAAAGTCCAATAAATGTTGATATAAAAATCCTGATGTGAATATATACTCCAAAGAGGTGACCGTGTTATACATAGCTTCATGGTTTGTCAGGACAGTGGAAGAAATTTGGAGAGAGGGCAAGGATTAATTCTTTAGATAACCAATAACCGCTTGGTGAAATTCCTAATAGCTCTGATACTTGAGTGGGATGGACTATGATAATCTCCAGAAAATTCTATTAGTAGCCAATGGTTTGTTGTAATCTGGGGAAGATGCTTTATTGGAGGGGAGGGGGAGACTATAACCTTGAAGGTAGTAAGACAGACAATGAACACAGTCTTTTAAACACTAGGTTTAGGTATACGAAGGCAACACAAACAACTGAAACTCGACCCTAGTGCATCGTAGTCACAACGCCATTGTTCTTATTGGGTCATGGTTAAAGCTTTAAAGATCAACTGGCAACGGTATGCAGTGCAGTGCCTCAGGACTACAGTCTGCAGACACCTCAGTGTTCCTCTAAGTAGGACATCGATCCATTGTCTAAGTGTTCTTACATGGGCCAGTGGGGCAGGTGGACATTACATCATGTAAAGCAGGTGAGCTAATGACCCATGTCAGTGACCAGCATTCCATGGCTTTCAACAATCACAGAAAGTAAAGCTCCAGGATTCTACCCATCTGCCCAGGCTCTTTGCTCGGCACCTCAGGTTTTCACAGAGCAGAAGAAAAGCATAGACTGCATGTATGGTCTGTTATCAGTTAGGCAACCCACTCTACTCTCTGTACTAAAGTCAACAATACAAATTATGTTATAGTTACATATGAATCTATAGATACACAGTGGCCCATCACAAAGAGAGTGAGGCTTGGTAATTAGTTGAAGAGTCTATTTTCTAGCTCTTCTGTCCTCTCATAGGCTTGTTTGCCCAAGACTGGCTAGTCACCTAACTGCCTCTCTAACTTAAATTTTACAGGGACCCAGAGGTCAGGAATATGTTTATTTCATATCTTCTTGTATATCAACCAACACTAACCAGCTATAGAAAAATATTCTCAGACTTTAGCCACTAAAGCCAAGCCCTCTAAATCTTGAAGAGAGAAAACATCAAATAAAAACGTTGGAAAGGGTACGAAGAGGTCTGGAAGACAAGCTGCTTGTCTGCTGGTACCCGGCAGGAGGAGGAACCCAGCATCTGGGCACAACTGGAGATCTATCTCGAAAGATGATAGTTCAAGGAGAAACTAGAAGCATCCCCGGCTGGTGGGGCCGGTTCCTAGTCTGGAAAGGCTGTTTCTTCAGGAAAGCATCACTGTTTATGAACCCTGCCTTGGATGCTGGGGTCTGGTCTCTCTACCTTTCTTCAGCTTCTCTGTAGCTCTATACTTGCAGACCCCACGGTCTGAGGAATATACACTCACCCTGAGTTTCTCCTAAAGACAGTCAAGTGGGCTTGGCTTGTCCAGTCCTGCAACCATTACAAGACCCAGAGGAGCAGAGCAGAAAGTTGTTTGTCCAAAGAGACCCAGCCCCTTTTAGTCAGTTCCCAGAGACAGAGGAAAACGTCTCAATCTTGCAGCTCAGTGTGACAGGCCTTCTGGAGTCTGGACAGCTCATCATTCCAGACAGAGCCACAGTGGTGTTAAATAGGGCAAAGGGCGGGGAAGCCAACCCCCACCGGCTTTGGCGGGCCTCTCTCTCAGGACCTGGAGCACCAGGTTTCTACACACATCCTCCAAGAGGAGAGGAGTCTGGCGGTTCAGAGAATCTGCTGCAGCTAACCTCACAAAGCAGAGACAGGCCAGGGGGACTACTGCAGAAGCGGAGCCACTCACTAGCCAGCCTGAAACTCTCACCTACTAGGCGTGGGAAAGCTGCACCACAGCACAAGTCCTCCAGGTTCTGTACTGAATGTGATCGCGGTGTGTACACGTAGCATGAGAGGGGAGAAAGGAGAGGGAGGAGGGGAGGAGGAAGGAAGAAGAGAGAGGAGAGACACACACACAGGGGAGACACGGGGGGAGAGAGAGAGAGAGAGAGAGAGAGAGAGAGAGAGAGAGAGAGAGAGAGAGAGAGAAAACACGCAACCCGGAGGGGGAGGAGCTTGGGAGGTGTGGACCCCTCCTCCAAGACCAAAACAGACAGCCAGAGGATGAGGTCATTCCCCACCCCCACCCCCCAGCTCCCACTCCCAAATCTCTGGCAGCCCCTCTAGCTCTGGCTGTTCCAAGTGGTGCCTCCTTTAAGAGGGGGATGGTGTCAGGGAAGCTGGAGAAGCAGGAGGGGTCCACCCGGGTGCCAAAGCATCTTCTCCAGTCCCAAGCGGGTGGAAAAGCTGGAAAAGTCCCATCTGGCGCACAATTTCCAGGGGGTCA